>NW_020897701.1:3128022-3173946 GCF_003984885.1 Neopelma chrysocephalum
GCAGCGCGGCGCGGCTCCGCTGGCGGGCCCAGGCCCGGAGCGCCACGGCCGCGCCGCCCGCCAGGGCCAGCGCCGCTCCGCAGAGCGCGGCCGTCTGCAGGCGGGAGCCCATCGCCGCCCCGCTCTGTACACCGACACCGCGCCCGGCACCGGCACCGCGGGCACCGCGCACCGGCTCCGCGCACGGACAGCGCCCCCCGCAGCCCCGAGCGCCGCGCCCGCCGCGCTCCCAGGGCCAGGCTGGGCACACGCGAGCGGCGATGAAGCAGCGACCCGTGCCACGGGTGGCTTTTCGCTGTCACAGGGAGGCCACGCTTCCCCCACGCCCGCTGCTGCCCTCTCCTTACCCCAGTCCCACGGGATTTGTTCCCAGCCTGCTTCTGTCTGCGCGCCCATCTCTGGCGCAGCAGTCAGGGCACTGTCCAGGCACTCGGGACAGGCAGGGCTCCAGCAGTGCCACAAGTCAGCGTTTCCATCAGGCTAGAGTTTCAGCCAGGTTTGACCAGAGAAGAACAGCGCCTTTTGAACAGAGCTGCATTCTCCAGAAACTGGAATGCTGTAGGACAGTGCTCTCTCTGCTGAAGGCACCAGCTGCTTGCTAAGAGAAGGCACAGCGCCAGGGGAGTAATTTAAAAACAATACTCTTTGTTCAGCACTCACTTGGCAGCAAATGGCTCTGGCAGCCATTCATACAGCTGTTTTCTCTATGCTCATTCTTTTCACTCAAACAACACACTTTCAGCCCCCCTTCCAGATACTCCCAGCATACAGTAAAGGGAATAAAAACTGGATTCTACTTACTAGATTTTTACTCCGTGGGGACTCAAGATTTGGGTTTTTTTAAGCCATGGTAACATTTCCCTTGCTCCCTGCCTTTTCAGGTCTTTGCTTTAAATCCTTTCAGAGACAGAAGCCTTTGCCTTTTGGGCTGACATCTGACAACTCTCTCTGAGGTTCTATTTCTTGCACCTTGACAGTCCATGTCTGGAAAAATGTTTTGGCTACATTCAGATCAAACCAGAAATTTCAAGACAGGTGTTGAGAGATAGTAGTTGTTAAGCATGAATAAGTCTTCAGCAGCATGAGTTACACAGTTATAATTTTGTGTGATGTAGTATGCTGTTTTCTTAGCTTTACTTGCTTAGCTGGATTTGCTGATGCCTCGGGCCACAAGCTGTGAACTTGCACCTAGATACCTTTTCAGCTGGAATGGAGTTAGTTTTCTTAGTAATTTTTCTAGTAGCTGGTACACTGCTGTTCTGTCTTTAGTACAAGATACATATTGATAACACTGCTTTTTTCATTGTTGGTAAAGACGTTTATCCTAAGCCAGTTTTTTTAGTTTCACATGCTTTTCCAGCAAGCAGCTGCACCAGCAGCACAAAACAGAAGATAAGGAGACAACCATCAGCAGCAGTTGCAACTTCACAACCTAAGAACTGTTAACAGCCTTCCTGCACAAACACAGAGAAATACCTCACTAAGGTGTTAAAGATCCAGACCAAAAATACCCATGGACCAAGAGGCAAGTGCAAGGTGCGTGTAGGGCAGATGCATAAGTCTCAAAGGTATAATTGCTTGGGGATTTCTTTGTTCTGGGTCCCTTTCCAGAGTCAGCCAGCTTAAGCTGACCTGCTGCTGTACCATTCAAATTATTTATTTTTATAAACCCAACACCTGAGACTCTGCTATGGGAAACCTATGGTCGAGCCCAAAGAAGGAAGAAGTGCACTTGGGACAATCAAGCACCTTGAGTTCCCCCTTGTTTTGCCAAGTCCATTAGAATAAGGCAGCTGGCTTGCAGAAAACAGGACACTGAGTCAGCTGCCATACACTTTGCCATACTCCTAACAGCGTCCTTATCCCCCTTCAGATTATCTTCTCCTATATGATCTAGTCCTGATGATGCTTTCCAAGACGCTTTGTGTGTGCCTGCGCTCTGTGCGGGTCAATGACTGACTGGGACAAGATATAAAACACTGTGCTTGCATGACACACCGTCAGATGCATTACCAGATAAATCTGCTAAAGGCCTAATCCAACATATGCAGGAGCGTAAAACTACATTTCAAGAACAACTTGATTATCCCACGTCTCTTAAATGTTTGGCAGCCTGGACAGATTTCTTCGTAGGGGCTACATGTGAGTTTGGCAACAACCCAAGGCACGATGGGGGCAAATGTGAGCAAGGGAACTTGGTGGGCAAAGACATCACGGCACCTATACCAGCCCATCTCCCCCCAGACCACTGACAGGCAGGACAGAGATCCCGATGCCAAGAGTCTTTCGCCAGCACTTTCTTTTGATCTTTATTCTGCAACCAGCATCACCTACTAAAGGAGAGAGGTTACACATCGTGCTTTTTACCACCCTCCTTTAGCCCCTTTCTTTTTCTTCTGCTGCTGTTTCTTCTTGGTGGCTGCAGCACCAGCGGGTTTTTGGTGCCTGGGAGGGATGACGTTACTTGTAGCCGATACAGCTGCAGCGCTGCCAGGCCGAGGGGAGGTAGGTGGGCTGCTGGCAGTTCTACTGGCATCCCTGCAGGGAAGACAAGAGAAAGAGATACCACGTGGCTTTACAACCACCTGCAAGATGTGGTACTAATGCAGGAAGCTGACAGTGAAAAATACAGCTGCCCCGTAAGATAGCATTATGTATGGGAAGGCACTCGTGCAAGATCTTAAATAAGCTTCAACATACAGAAGGGCTGATGGATAATGGGAACATGTCTCAAAGACAAGGCAGTCACCTTCTAGTTGATGTTCCCTAATAGTTTAAGTCCTCAATAACAAAAGTAAGGCTAACTTTTGAATACGTGACAGCTCATGCAACACACAAGAAGCCTTTCAGGCCCCCACTCTTAGGCAGTGGAAACCCAGCATCCTTTCTCTCTCAGATGCTAGTGTCACTATCTTGCCATCTATACATAAAGGTAATCCCTGATTCCAGTGCAAATAATGTGTCAACTTAGAAGGAAGTACAGTGTTTTCTCAAATCATGGCTAATGGTTCTCCAGCTGCCAAATGACTTGAAAGCAAATAGCTCAAGAGAAAGCATGCAAAATTCATCTTATCATCAAAGCTAGATAAAGCACATTAAAGGACTATGGGAATTTTATTTGCACCATGGCACCTTCAAGTATGCCTATCATATCACTTTGGTTTTCAGCAACCTATAGGGAGAGCAGCTGGTAGCAGGTTCAAGCAGTAAAGTACAATTTCACTTGTGCCACCTGCAGTTGGTGTGGGGAAAGAGCCACAGCAGAACAGCACAAACCCATCCCTCCCAGCAGCCCAAGAGTGATTCCCTGCATCAAGCCTTGCAAAATGGGTACTTACAGTTCAGACGAGCCAGCTGTGGTTGAACCCTGAGTCCCCTTGCCAACCTGCTCCTTCTTCTTGCCCTTCTTCCGCCCACGATAGTAGGAACGCTCCCGCATTGGAAGCCACCGCTCAGGGTCAGGAGTCACCTTGGGATCGTAGTTCTTAGGCAGCTTTCCTGCAGAACATCCAGTGTCAGGGAATGAGACTGGGATCAACACACTAGTCAGGAACATGTATGGGATGTCAGAAGCCAGGCAGTGCAAAGAGCCCAGCAACCCACATCATCCTATGAGGGTGTTGCTCTCACTTCTATGAAAAATGCCCCATCTAAACAAGATCTGTGTTCACAGGGACCCAGTCCTAACAGGGGGCTCTGGCTCCTGGGGAGCTGGAGGCTGGCTATTTGAAGAAACAATCTGGAGAGCTCTCTAGAGCCGTGCTATGTCAACAGCTAGGAAATGGAACTTACCCTTCTTTTTTTTCTTCTTCTTCTTCACTTCCCCTTGTCTGAAAAGCAAGAAGGGGAACAGACATTGTGACACAGCATGGACAGAGCAGACAAAGTCAACTGAAAACTAGCTCTGGAAGAAGCTAAACCATCTCTCTAAGAACTTGGTCTGCTGCTACATGAAACTTCTTGCAGTTAAACAACAGGCTCCCTTTTCACCAGTGTGCTTTCCACAGCTATGCCCCCACTACACCAGGTGTGGTTCCTGTGCCACCCAAAAGAAGGATGCTCCAGAGCTATAGCAGCCTGCTTTACCCTTGCTCCTTCTGCTGGTTGTCTCCAGTGAGCTTCCCAGCTTTCTTCCGAACATAGGTTGCTCCATGGGAGTTCTCCAGCGCATCGACATCTACTTTCAGTGACATGGTGTCTGAGGAAGGCAAGTGTTTGCTAAGACTGCAAAGGAAGAGTTCAGGGATGCAAACGAACAAGCATAAAGACTAAGTTTTTTTCCAGACAGCAAGAGGCAACTTCAGCTTGAATAAATTCTGTCTGTTAACAATGCAGGCACCAGACAGGCCTACTGGGCTAGTTCTGTCTCTCTCACCAGGTTCTTATACCAGTTGAGATGAGCTGCTTAATTGCCATCTGCCTTATTTTTCCCTCTTTAATATGGGGACAGAAGGAGTAACTTCCCCTGAATGCACCTTAAGAGACAAAAGCAGTATGTGAACGCTATTTTGGGTGAGTGAGACTTTAGTCATATTTTATCAGGCACAATCCTGCATTACTACCACAGGTTTAAGATTCCAACAGAAAAGATGGAGGTGTTCCTATTTTTTGTTCCACTGAGTCTTAAGTTATCAATTCTCAAAGAAAAGGCAGCCAAAGACAAAAGGGGCCAGAGATCTCACCATAATCAAGCCAATTAGGGACATAATGTAGCTCCAGACAACTTGACCTGGATATGTTGCTGTTCTGGAGATGTTCCTTGCCTTTCTTCAGGCAAGAGTGAGTCTGAAGTCCCCACACAGCTGAAAATTCAAGTGAGCAGTGCCCAAATGCCTCTTTCTTTGGTCTGATACCACCATCAAAAGGATACACTTTAGCTTTTTCAGGGTCAACCAGGGAATAGGCAGAGATGAGCTGTGCCAGAGTATGCACATCTTTTGGGTTTTGCCTTTGTAGGGGAAAAAAAAGACAAAACAGAAAAGGACCAAGTTACCAACGTTACTGCTCCCAAAGACTGGTATCACCATGCAGGAGCTTGCTGCTGCAGCACAGCTGCTGTCTGTGAGGACAGGCATATCAGCCTGTGGTCTCCTCCACAGCACATCACCAAACATCACTAGTGTGGACAAAGGGAGGTGCAGACAACCCCACAGTGTCATGAAACAGACAATGAAAGATGAAAAACCCAGTAGCAAAGGCAAGTTAACAGTTCCCCTACCACCCAAAATCCCATCAAGTGCACAATAAAAACTAAAACCTAAACATCCAAGAAAAAATTGTGCATCCCAGTCCCCAAAGCAATCTTTGCTGTACACAAGAGGCCTCTGGGACAAGTCTACCTGGTTTTCAAGTGAACATCAACTATAGATCAAATGAATTCTCTCTCCTCCTTCCAAAATATGGCTTTGCATTGAAGCCCCCCTCCAGAAGCAACTCTAAAGAATGGCTACCAGTTAACAAAAATTGTGTCAGATAATGCCTGCCACCAGACAGCTTGCAGAGGACTCTGGGTTAAGACCTGTTGCTCAGCAACCACCCTACTCACTTCCAGAGCTCTTCCAAGTCGCTGATTGCTTCCTTCTTCCTGCCATGCTTTAGTTTGAAGTTGGCAGCTTCCCTTATCAGTGACAAATGGACAGGAGACTTTGGCTGAAAGACACAGCAGCCATAATTAGTTCCTTATTATCACAGCATGAAGCCCAGCTCTAGCTGGCTTTAATGCCCTGAGACCTGGCCAAGGAGAACTGAGTTAGCATCCCATAATGCAGAAAATAGACTGCCTTTGCACTCTGGGATGTGAGGCAGAACTGCCTGGGACAAGGCAGCTTGCTCTTCCACCATGCTGTCTCATCAGGGAGAAGCCCTGATTGCTATGTTTGGGCATCCATTGCCACCACTCTCCTAATTTGACAGGAGCTGCTGCTCCCTGTTTGCAAAACATCTAAAATAATGTAACAGTGATAAACAAATGTTCACAAAACAGGAGCTGACAGGTCTCCATAACTCCAACTGGATAGCTGCTGGGCTATGCACCAACATGAAAACCTGAGTTGGACTAGCTAGAAAAGACTGGGACACATCCTTGCACATTAGCTTCTCTGGTCTGACTTGCCTGGAATTGCTGATACCACTGGATAGCCTGTGTGAAGACCTCGATTGCACTATCAATATCCTCTTCATGACTGTACATTGTCACCAACGCAGACACCTGCAAACATTCAAGAGCAGTATACAGATCTTCACGCAAGTTGTTTATAGCCTGGAGGTCAGCAGTTAAATGATGGGATTTCCCAAAAGCAGAGTCCATGTGAGCTTTCTGCTCTGTCCCTAAAAAACAGCTGTGGTAACAGGCAGGATACCCAGGCCAGATCTTCCTACCCAGGTCCCTCCCCAAAAAACATCCCTACCATCTTTCTCCTATGGTACAAGCTTACGACTGCATCCACTGAACAAACCTTCTTGTCTTGCCACTTTATCTGCTTACCACTGGACATAGTTTCATTAGAAACCCTTTTTCTTCCTCCTTTCTCTATCCCAAGAGCCATGAAAAAAGAAATCAGCACTGAAGAGACGATACAGACAGCATCTGCCTACATCCCAGTCACAACCAGAGGTGACCCAGGGCAAGGAGCTGCTATTGTTGACTGCCCCTACAAATTACTTTGATCATTCGCCCTTGCAATTGGAGCAGACCCACAACTGTCAGCCCCTGCTCAAGACACTTATGCTGAGCACACGAGCACTTACAAAGTCATCAAGCTTCCCTGGGTACCATGTGTGGATATGCATGCAGTCTGGGGTGATGCTGTGGGGATGAAACATATGGCACTTTCTCCCTAAGGCCTGTTGTCCTAAAGCTGCTTCACAGTACATACCAGGGAAGGAGTTGCTCCAGTCATGTTATGCAAGTAAATCCAGGCAACATGCAGGTCTCAGAGACTATGAGGGAGTGGGAACATAGGCAGAGAGCATCCCTACTGACAGGCAGAGTACTTCTTTGGCTAAGTTCAGGCTACCTGATGCAAGTTATAATCCCACCTTTGTCCAACACAAGGAAGATGGGCTCAAAATCCCTGCAAACGCTCAGGTCAAGTGAAAACCACAGGGAAGAGGCAAAAAGGAGCAGGCAGTGCAAAGCTGTCCTACAAGGGAAAAACCTCACACAGTTTAGACTGAGTTTTGCTTACCATACCAGGCTTGTGCTGCAGTTCTTCTATACTCCTCAGGATCATGCAGGCTTTGGTGACACTGCCTAGAAGAGAGACAGGGAAGAACACACTCTGAGTGGCATGGCAACACTTCATCCCAGCAGAGAACTTTGAGCCAAAGGTAAACAATGAGGACAGAACGATTTCCCCTTCTGAGATCATCTCCCCCTCTCCAGAGTTAAGGACAGGCCTCCACACAATGGACATTTCTGCCCTTGCCACATTCCACAAGGGTTCAGGAGCAAGCTTTTGCAAGCAGAGTCTTCTCTTCCAGGTGCAACTCTGTACTGCTTGACTGTACACAGGAATGGTACCATTAGGGAGCAGCACATTGCTTCCGAGATTATCCTGCCCCAGAAGAGATTCCTGCCCCCTATTATTCACAAAGACTGTGGGCATCTCTGGCAGTGATCTGTGGAGCCTGCGTATCCAGCCATTAAGCTATAAGCACTATCCTGCCAGAGCCATGTATATATATTACCTGACTGAAAGCACCTCTGCTCCACACCTCTGTCACAACAGTGACCGCAGCAAAGATTGCCCTGAAGTCTGTTTTTCTCATCCCTTTTAGCGTTATCACGTACAGACACTTCCCAAGAAAGAAGGACAATTAATACCTTGAGCAATTTTTAGTTGGGCCATCGTCAGCTTGATCTCAGCTGCATTGGCAGGGTGCTGGTCTGCAAAGTCCTGAGAGTCAGAAGAAAGAACAATTCAACTTGTGTGTGGACATGAGGCTGTTGCTTTGGTGAATCATATCACATGCTCAGTCACAGCAAGCTGGCAAGAGCCAAGGGAAGCTTTCTGGCACAGGCAGGCTTCAGCACACAGCAGAAGAGGTGCCAGTGAGCCACTGTCCTTTCAGATTTCTGTCCCAAGCCACTCATTCCCTCCAAAAAAAAGGGTGTTGCAAACTGCTTGTAAGCAGAGCAGCAAAGACTACTGCTTACCCTAGAAGAAGTGTACTACAGCTTCCTAAGCATAAGAATCAGAGGTGTAAGGGAACTATTTCCCTTTAAAAGCAGCATTGTTCAGTTGGGTGTGAAGGCCTTCCAACAGCATTAAACCAAACCAAAATAAGCAGTCAGATACCCCTGGAAATTTAAACCAAACAAAACAAACTAAGGGAAAACAGCAAAGGAGAACACAAAGCACAAGTTTAAATGGAGCTTGGCAAAACTTCCTTTTAACCTACCTGCAGAAGTGCCACGGCCTTTGCATGCTGCTTCTCACGACACAGTTGGGCTGCCTGGATAAGCACAGGGAGCAGATGCTCAGGGCTCTGCGACTGCAGGCTTGCTGACAGCTTGCGGCACTGATCCGCCTGAGGAGTGGGAAGAGAGAATACACTTACCTCAACCTCTGCAAGCATCTAACACAGGGCTAATGTACCTAAGATATGCTTGTGATGACTTCCTTGAAAGGAGTACACAGAGCCAAGAACAAGTCCTTCTAGTGGCACTTCAGATGCATCTAACACCACTCATATCCCTTTTATCTTCTAGTAATCTCCACACAGTTCTCCCTACAGCAATACTCAAGTCACTAAACAGTCAGTCAGTTGTGCTTTTAGGGATGATTTTATTTTTCTGCTCAGTTATGTGCAAGACCACCAAGTGGTCTTGTCTTCTGACAGAGAACAGCCACATCTCCATTTCTGCCCAGTCAACCCCCTGTGGAGTAAATCTGTAGCTACTTACTGCTCATCAGCTTCCCCTACCTGGTTAGTGTACATTGCCAGCAAAGCTTTGTTGAATTCAATCGCCTGGAGCTGTTTCTTGGAGAGTTTATGCTCAACACCTTCTGCATTGGTCAGCTTCACCTTTTTCTTTGAGTCAAAGACATTTTGGTCCTAGGGAAATCGCACATTATGAGAAGATTTCACTATATTCCTTGAAGAAGAAAAGGCCTCTGGGTCTGAAATTTAACTACTATTTTGGAAAAAACTTTTCCAGTTATCTCCCCTCTCTCCACAAAAGCAGAGAAGCAAGCTGAGTAACTGCATCGAAAGCAGCAAGGTAATTCTATACCTTGTTAATTGTGATGATGTTATTTGCAATGACAGCAAGAAGTCCTACATCTGTTGGCCTGCAGACAAGAAAAGCAGAAAGCATACTGTTATTAAACAGTAGTCTCTCTACAGATGGGAGGTTGAGCATTTGTTTTTTAAAAAAAACCTTACTTCAACTTGATTATTTGATTGTAGAGCTGTAAAGCATCCTCTGTACGACCCTGCAGTTGCATGATATAAGCCATCTGACCATGAATAATAGCCAGCTCAGCCTCAATGTCTTCCTCTGTCACATCCTGAAGAAAAATCAAAGTAAAAACGCTGCTATGTCACCTCTCTTACCCTGGCTTCTGTCTGCTGGCAAATGTCTATGAGTGTTCTTGGGCAGTGTTAGCAGCAAAGTACTTCAGCTACTACAGATGAAGGTCGTAGCCACAGCACAAACAGAAACATATGTGGGTTAAACTGGGAGAACAGAAAACTTCACCTACTCCTGTGAGAACCTGAAAATACTCTTAACTTGTGTGCTGAATCTGCCCCTCTGCTAAAACCAGTGACTGATTACAAATTTCCTGTTTCTCACCACCCACTCAGCGTGTTCATCCATAGCAGGAGCAGGTTACAGGGAGGTTTCAGACAACCTGTACCCATCCTACCTGCACCAGCACAGGCAACTCTGCAAGGAGCACAGCCACAAACAGCTTGCAGTGTTCACTACCCTTCTGCAACAGCCACGATCGCTGCCCCAGCCTCACAAGCTGGTCCCAGCAGAGCAGCACTGGCTCTCCTCTGGCTCTCTGCACTTTGTGACCACATGGTACAAAGCAATCACCCTCCAGAACATGAAGAACTTACAGAGTCTTCTGACAGCGATTGGCGGCACAGCTCTAGAAGGAAAAATAAATTGAAAAACACAATTTAGAAGGCTTTAAAGGGGAAAAAAAGGCTAGAAGCATGGAGGAATAGATAACTTTTTTCATGTATTGCTGAAACTTCTGCAGCACTACAAGGACATAGCAGACTGCAAGTTTGATGATGGATGAGACTGAGCATGAGATACTGTCCCTCCCAGAGCTGCCTTCTGAGAGCAGAGTCATACGCTCATTTTCTCTCCTGAGTAAATTTCCTTACACCTAGCTCCTGATCTTTTCCATAAAGATCACTCAGCTACAACTGCACACCATCTTGGGAGTTATTTTAAGTGCTGCAATATTGAGATTACATCACCCTTTATGGGGCAGCAATTCTGTTAGTTTTCAGAATCCACACTAGTCGCTTCTTAACTTTCTCATATACCTCACCAGAACATCACTTGTTTTCTCTCCAAAGGACGACTATCAAAGCATATAGGTTCTTCATCAAAACTGGGACAGAACTGACCTATTTATCTGCAAGAACAACTAGATCAGACAGAAACTAGTCCTTCCTAGTTCCTACCCTAACCTTTTAAAATCCCCCTTCCACCCCATAGAAAAAAAATCCTCTTTGCAAAAAAAGCGCATTTATCAGCTTACATTAATTTCATACCTAATTCATACCATGAAGTATTATTCATTTTTATAGCATATGTTTAAATATACACTCATACTAACAAAATTAGGAGTTAGAATAGATGAGACATCTCATGCTTATGAGAAGAGATTACACTCACATCTACTTTCTACTTTAAAAAACTGCACAAAGTTATTGAACACAAATCAGGGGGTTGCAAGAGAGCCAGGAGACGGTACATGCTGCACAGCTCTGGAAAAGAGATGCAGAGGAACATTTCTACAAAAACACCAGTTGTGTCAGGAACTTAAAACAAATTCTGATGCTGTCCAGTTTTTAAATTTTCAAAACCTCTTTTCCTCTGATTTGTGTCTACAGAGAGCAACTGCTCCTATCACACAAACCTTTCCTCTCACCTCACCATGTTTTTACCTTCTGCTTTCTGTAGTTTTTTCATTGCTTCATTCAACTTTCCTTGCCCAATCAATGCACATGCACTGTTATAACACAGCTCGTAGGTAGCTTCTCGAAGGCCCAAATCCTCCTACAATGTAAAGCAAATGTAACGCTCAATAAATGCCAACTCATCTGTACAGATTTGACAAGCAATGGACACAAATTATAGTTTTCATGTACACTTAAACTAATCCTTGCAAAATAAATTTAAGAGGCATTTTTAACAGGGCACACACCTGGCAAGTAAGTCGCAGTGCAAAGGACCTTCCCTCACATAGTCGAGTCACAGGTAACTGACAAGGCAGCAATGAAACTCCACCCTGAACTTGGGGACTACTTAGACTGTTGCAAGAGGGCAGAAATGCTGCTCTACAGAGTTAGAAAGTGGATCTACAGCGCTGAACAGAAAGCTGAGCACGCTATGGACATCTTGAAGGACAAATATTTCTAAACAGATGTGAACATTACAATCTGCACTGTTCATTAACAAAAATATTCCTAAGCATGGCTGGGTGATCCAAGAAGTTATCTTTTACCCTGGGCAAGAAGGTAATGAGAGAGGAAAGTGCTAGTCACCATGGGTGTTCTGCCCAATGCAGGTTCAGAGATCTACTTTCTGCTCTGCTGTGACATCTACAAGTCTCCCAGAGATCAAAGGTGAAGTATAACTCATGAACAATAACAGCATTTATTCCTCCATAGAGGAAAAACCATTAGCTGATTTTCAGTACATTCAGAAGTCATTAAGAGACAGGAACACATTTCTGTCCTGTTCAATATCTATAATTCCACATCCTTTATTCCTTGGCTCTCACTCTCACACACATAGACAAACATACTCACTTACTGGCACCACCTTCTCCCATGTGCTTTGTGCTGCCACAACGGCAGAGAGGTTGGTTTTTCTCTCTTCCTCATACTCATCCTGGGAGTTGCGGATGAGATCCCTGTATGCAGCCAGACAATCATCGTAACGCTCCAGTCTGTACAACTGAGAAAGGGAAGGGATTAGCCTTCAGAACAGTATTTTCCTGGGCATGCTGGTAACTACAGCCTCCTTCCTCCCTCCTCATGGACAGGGGCAGCAGAGCATCATATGCTGAACATTACTAATATTGCATCTACCTTTAAGGGCAAGCTATATAGATTATATTTGCAAGGACTCAAGCAATGACACCAGATACCTGCAAAAAATGACACAGCTCTTACTCCTAAAACAGCTTCTTTAAAAGCAGCAGTTTACACAGTTTTGTCCTCAAACAGCCTTCTTCCAAATTAGATCGCCTCTCTAAGAAAGAAATTAAATGAATGGTCTTTCATGCAGCTGAGAGAATTCTTCACAAAACTGTTCTGATCAACCAGGGAGAAATGAGAGGAAAAAACATAACTTCTTTCCTGCTTCACTTTTAATGCCCGAGATGTCAGGTCCCACCAACCATTCCTGGACAAATGGCTCAACCACAAACAAATCCCATCAGATCTCTTCCATCCTCAGCCATATGGCTAATACCAGGCCAGACCCAGGAAGGGAGTGGGAGTCACAAATTGCTTTGGTTTAGTGGGGATAAAACAATGACTCTCCCTCCAGCAAAGCCACCTGAAGCTCCACAGAAGTTTGAGCAGTTGGAACTGTACTAGTCCTTACCTTTAAGGCAGAGAAGGAAATTCCGTCCCCATACTTGCCCCCCATTAGAGGAGAGACAAGGCATCCAGCATATGAAACTCCCACCAAGAAGAAAAGCTTGTAATTACCACTTGTCCATAAAGCTCCTTCAGCTTGTCTGTCTGCTGACTGGCACTCTGAATGGTCTTGAGAGCACTTTCAATACGATTCAACCTGTATTCACAGTAGGCCTTCTCAAAGGCAATAATGTCACTGCAAGGACAAGACAAAGGCTGACAGCATGCACTGTAGTTTGCATTCAAAAGCATTCACCCACATAAGCACACTTGTTTAATCAGCCCTAATTAGTCTCAGACTGCTACATAACCCAAAATCCAAACACATGATCCCAGATTACTGAATTATGTATCCATTGAGTACTGAAAGTACCTTAAACCTACTTTGTGTTCAGCAGAGAAAGCATATCAAAACTTCACCTAAAAAGGTTCCTTTTTAATGGCATCTCCAGACAAACAGCATTCCAAATCCTCTCCACCCCCACCTCCTACTGATTATGCTAATCAAATGCTTAAAAGGTGGAACAATACCAAATCTCAGTCCATGACTCTTTCTTAAGGAGAAGGTGTATCATTACAACAAAAGGTTGTTACTGCAAATTTTTAAAGACAATTTACTCACACAGAGAGAGGAAGGAAAAGGTATAAAATACAAATCCCTCTTACAGTCTGATATGAAGACAAACAGAACATTAACCTATTCTAAACATCAGCGCAGCAGAACTGCAGCAAAAAGGTTTGCTAACATAAAACGGACTTCAAAGCAAGCTCACACCAGCAGGGAAGCATTCTCAAAAAAGCAGAGCCTTGAATGCTATGTTCCGCCTACTCCCCGAGTTACCACTTAAGCCAAAGGAAAATTAATTAGTGATTCCTTTAGTTCATGCCTGGGGCCATTTGCTATCAGCTTTTCTTTGCCTATTTAAAATGATCTCGATTCAACTGAGTATTAAGGAAGTTTGAAAACAAATTAATGGCATTCAGAATTAAAGAAAAGCAGTGGGCCACCCTCAGCGCAGGACGGGACAACTTCAAGACGGAGAAAGAACCACTTTCCCTGCTCTGCAGGACAGAGACAGACACATAGCAGAATGAGGCTAAATAAATTATAGGAAAAACTCTGAAGCCAGTTGGATTTACAGAAAATATTCCTCCTCTTTACCATATAATTAAAAATTAAGCTAAAAAACTTGAATTAAACCCCTTTTGTCCCAGGAAAGAAGGAATTAGTGAATAAGGTAATTATTCAGATGTGAACATAAACGATGGTATGTTTCATCACAGTGATACTTCAACACACTTTTCTGGGAAGTTCCTTAATAAAAGCAGTATCTGAAATAAAAAATTTTGCTGCCAGGCAGTTCTTGGGTAGAAATTTTCATCCTAGTTGTTGCACAAAGAGCATCCTTATTAGGAAGAAAATCAGTCTTCTTAATGACTCAAATGAGAAGCTTGACTTGTCCTCAGACACAAGTTGTCTCCAAGGTCCTGATTTTGAGAGGATGCACAAAGGGCTGGCACCACCACAAAGGCTGAGGCAGTACCTTCAGGTTGGCAAAGAAAAGGACCCCAAGGAGCAGTATGGTGAGACAGCCAAGCAAAGCCAACAGTTAACTGCCACTGACAAAGGCTTTTCCCTTCTCTCCTCACTCCCACTGAGATCTGTCCCCTTCCCTTGTATCAGCTGTGATACTCAGCCACACCAACAGGCAGCATCAGCACATGGAGGTGGCTGAGAGCTACATCAGGGACAATCCCTTCAATAGTGAGAGCAAGATGTTACACTGCCTTAAACTCACCCAGACCCATAATAAACCAGAGTTTCACTGAGAAGACCAATCCCAATGTCTCTGAGCACCTCCTGCACTTTATTTTGCTGCCCTATCAGTCCCCTCCACTGAAGCTGCAGCAGCTTCTCAAGGACTTAGGGTTTCATATTTTGTAGAGCACAGCAAAACACAACTCACCTGGTTAACACTTTAGTGTGGGTATTGATTATGCCGAGAGCTTCCTTGAAGTTCCCATTCTGGATAAGACACACTACTTTACACTGAAGTGCAGTCACGTCGTCTTTGCTGATCTGCAGTACTGGAGGGGAAACCAGTTTCAATACAATGATCCAACTCACTATAAAACACACCAAGGCTTTGCAAGAGCCACATGTTGTCACAGGTGCAAAAACTCACCCCAGAGAGCGGTCATGTCAATTTAAAAGGCATGGCTTGCTTTGGTTCATAAAAGAATTCAGCATAAATACTGGAATTACCCGAAGTGACCACTGTGCTAACATGTCTGGAACAGAGCTGCACCAAAGGGGCTGGACAAACACCTGGACAAACCTTTCATTGGCATTTCACTTTCGGGGCAGAGAACACAGTGCCAAGGCCTGAGTGCCACGTAAAGCATACTGAGGAAGGACAACAGCTAGTACAGAAGAACAGTGTGGCTCTAGATAGGGAGTCACTTTACACACTAACACTTTCCACTGGTAAACAGGGAAGTAGAACTAGGAGAGAGACACGGGTTTTGCTATTTGATTTTTTCATATGATCCCAGCTCTGCCAGGAGAGGAGAGGAGTCCCTACTCTGCACAAGCAGAAAAGACAGAACTTTTAACCATTACATGCCTTATATTGCAATCCCATTTTGGATGCCAAACCAAACACAACCCAACGTGGACTCTCAGCCCCAAGCAAGTTATCGCTCCCAAGCTAGTCAGTCCATAAGTACACCACTCCTCCAGTTCCCAAGGGGAAAAGCACTCCTTTCTCCCACGATCAAAACGGAAGGAAACCCCACGAGCATCTCCGAGGCTTTGGATCACACCAAGGGATGCATGCGACGCAACAGAAGCACCTGCTGGTCACGGCTGCCCGTCTCGCCTCTTCCCCAGCACAGTCGGACCCGCTGGGGCCTTTGCCCGCTGCCCTGCTCCCGGAACGAAGCCTACGGACGGACACCCCTCGTTCCCCGCCACACGGCAGCGCCCCTGCACCAGGCCAAGCCCGCCCCGGCAGGGACGGGGGATCCGGGGGGGGGTACTACCACCCGCACTCACTCTTGTTGACGGACTTGAGGGCGCGGGCGAAGTCGCCGTTCTGCCCGCAGCGGTTCACCTCGCTCCACAGCCCCGCTGCCACCGCCGGCCCCGCCGCCGCCGCCGCCATCTTGGGACCGGGACCGGGACCAGACACACGTCGCGGGGGCGGTGGCTGCGCCGGAAGCGGAACACCGAGCGGGGCCCCGCCCCCCGCCGTGCGTCACCTGACAGCCGTCCCTCGCCCCGCCCCCAGCCCCACCTCCAGCCGCCCTCACCCCGCCCGCCTCCCGCACAGCGCCGGGCAGTGGGCACCGAAGGATCCGCTGAGCTGGTGCGCTGTAGTGATGTTCACTTCCTATTCTTCCGTGCAACGTTGCGAGTGGGAAGTTCAACAAGGAGGGCAAGTGCCGGATTCTGCAGCTGGGGCAGGGCGACCCTGAATGTACGGACAGATTTGGAAACAACAGGCTGGAGAGCAGTGGGAAGGACCTGGGAGTCCTGGTCGACGACAAGCTGAATATGAGTCAGCGGTGCCCTGGCAGCCAAGAGGGCCAGCCATGTCCTGGGAGGCATCAGGCAAAGTATCACCAGTCAGTCGAGGGAGGGGATTGTCCCGCTCTGCTCTGCACTGGGGCGGCCTCACCTTGAATATTGTGTGCAGTTTTGGGTGCCACAATATAAGAAAGATATTAAGCTCTTAGAGAGCATCCAAAGGAGGGCAATGAAGATGGTGAAGGGCCTTGAGGGGAAGCCATGTGAGGAGCGGCTGAGGTCACTTGAACTGTTCAGCCTGGAGGAGACTGAGGGGAGACCTCATTGCAGTCTACAACTTCCTCGTGAGGGGAAGGAAGAGGACGTGCAGGCACTGTTCTCTTCTCTCTGGTGACCAGTGACAGAACCCAAGGGAATGGCCCGAAGCTGAGTCAGGTGAGGTTTAGGTAGGATATTAAGAAAAGGCTTTTCACCCAGAGCATGGTTGGGCACTGGAAGTGGTCACAGCACCAAGCCCATCTGAGTTCAAGAAGCATATGGACAAAACTCTCAGGCACATGGTGTGATTCTTGGGGTGTCCTGCACAGGGCCAGGAGTTGGACTTGATCATACTTGTGGGTCCCTTCCAACTCAGCATTTTCTCTGATTCTATGATTTACTTTGATTTCATGAAAAGACTGTGTGCAGCTGTAGCACCTTAGTTATTGCCAAATTACCTCACTCCTCTTCCAATGTTTTGACTTAAAAAATGCAGTTAATATTTTAACCAACTTTTTTCCCCTCTTAGAATAAACAAACAGAAAAAAAATTCAACAGATATCACCAAAGTGAGTGTGTGTGAGGAGAGGGAAGGGGATGATGGCTCACCCCAAAAAGATTTTCCACCAATTCCCATTACTTTCTTCTGTTAAAGACTGACATCACTTTTCAAATTTCAGAAATGCCACATATTATTACAAATATCACAAGGGATTTTTTTTTTTAAATAAAAATTGTAAGGTTATAAATACGTCAGAGAGTAAGGGTGGCCATTACTTTGTATAATTCCAGCAACATATCAGGATTTGGCCTTCAAACACAAACTTGAGATAAAACTCCAGATATGAGATACAATCAGCAAAGCCAGCTCAGTGCAACTAGTACAGCACTGGACACTCGAGCCTCTCTTTATAGAGCAGCCCCGGGTAAATTACACGAATACTCACTCTGAAGGACTAGTGAGCAATCTGGTATCATCTCTGCCACAGGAATGACAACCACATTAAAGAAATGAAAAAGAAAAAACAATTAATACATTAAACAAAATACTCCTTTTATTAGAGTATTTTTGATTAAACATACAGAACTCAAGATCGCCATTTAAAATTTTTATCGCTCAAAGTTTTTCCCTCTAGAAGGATGGTAATGCTATCTCACTGCATATTATATGGAAGGATTATACCTCTCAAGTGTCTAGCTCACAAATCAGAGCAATACTGCCTGTACTTGGTGTGCAAGCAAAGAAGGTAGTGCTGTAATGCAATTAACAAACAAAAAAATGCACCACCAATACATACACAGTCAGCTCCATGGCCACTGATCCAGAGGGTAGCATCATATGGAGAAGCAGGCTTCAGGAGTGAAAGAGAAAACAGTTCCTGACCATGAAAAAGGAGTTGGTAACAGATTCAGACTGGTACATGTCCTAAACATTCCTCCTTTGCAAGGACTGCAAAGGACTGCAATTTTCGCCACTGGTTTGGAAGATTTTCTGCCTCTGTTGTACTGGCACAGAGGGGATGAAAGAGGGGATGAAACACGTGATCCTACAGCCCTCTCGCAGCTCCAAATGCCACCATTGCAGGCAGTCTGGTGAACCACTTACTTATGGCTGAAACACCATCTGCTATGGACTGGCTTCTGCACTAGAGCCTTGGCACCTACTTGTTCCTCTACCAGCACTGACAAAATTGAGCTCTTGTTTTACCCACAGGACATTAACAAAGCAGAACACATAGGCAGTGACACCCCTGCTGTCCCCACCTGCCGGTTTCAGTTCCTTGAGCACATCATGCAAGTCGCTACCATTACTATCAAACCTTGCAGACATTCACATACAAATATGAATATATATATATATATATTCAAGCTCTATACTTTGCATCTGCACACAAATTCTACAGCCACAACCTGCAGTTCTGTGCCTTTTCACACTGTTAAGCAAAACCTAAGCAACTGTCAGCTTTTAATTACGCATGGTTAAGATTCCTAGACTTTTTTTAAAGAATTGAAAAATACCATTTAGAAGTATGTTTGGTCAAGTTCATCACTGCACATGGTGCAGTCAAACCTGGTTAAGTGGTACTCATCAACTGTGTTGTGATGGAATGTCTAATGGCAGATTTCGTCAAATGAAAAATCCAGACAATTGAGAGGTATGCATAAAACTTGTCTTAAATATTTGAAGCTACATGTGCAATCTTACAGAACACAAGCTACAGTTACAGACATAACATTAAATCTTATCAACCAATAGTGCATAAGAACTTAAAAAGAGTCAAGTGAAATCAGTTTCAGCCAGTGACTTCCGAAAAAGTCTCTCAACTGCATTGTGAGGGGAAAAAAAAGGGGGGGGGGAATCATTCTTAGGCAGGTTTAACACAAAGTTTTAATTTACATTTTAAAAGCTGTTTTATTTTATATATATATACTATGTATAAAATAAATTAAAAAGGGGGAGGAGGAAATAGCTTTGTATATGCTTCAAATTAACATAGACCAGTAGTTCCATAAATGAACATTTTACCATCTTTGTGGTAAAAAGTTGACATAAAAGTTCAAAACCATACAATACTTATAAATAGAAAGAGTTCAAAAGATACTTTTTTTAAAAAATGGAATTTAAACATCATTTTCCCTTCCCCTACAATACACTTTAGTTTTGTATGTCAGCATCAATACATTTACAGAGCATTTGAATGTCACATCCACAGAATCAATAACAAAGCAGGTAAAAGGGCTAGCAGTGTTAAAATTTAGGACTTTTCTCCCAAATAACTCTACCTGCTCCTCAGCCTTGTCCTGAAATGAAGGCTATCAACATTCATCACCCGGTATGAGGTATGGGCAGAAGAAAATCTGCAACCGGTACTTTCCAACCCGCCTTGCCTCTAAAAACATAGCTACAATATAGCAACAACTGTTGATTTGGAAATTGACAATGGTGGTGGACAATCTCTTACCTCCAATCAGCTTGTATATAATTTAATCCTGGTATTTAAAAAAAAATTAAAACTGAAACATAGTACTAATGCTTAGCTTAAATAAAAACCAACCAAAAACCCCAACTTTAAATCTTCTTTGAAACCATGTTTAAATGTTCTTGTTCCTGATTTAAAGCTTCACATAAAACACTGGACAGAAGGATGACAATTTTAAACCAAGAGAGCACCTAAAAACATACCATAGGTAAAAATGAAATCAATAATCTCTCCACTTCATAAAAACATATAAACCCTGTGAGTAACAGTAGTACACTCAGAACGAACAACGTGAAAAGGAGCATCTAGAATACTCAAGAGGCTTGCTACGCTACTTCTCTTTATTGCCCATTCTCTCATTTGTATGGATGGCCACTGCATGGCAAGATGCCTGTGATAGTTCTCTTATCTTCCTTTCACCACTGCTGCCAGCTGAAGTCGTCATTGCTGCCAAAGACCAAGAAAAATCCTAGGATCGTGGCAAAGATGACTGTATTCCCCGTAAGAACGAGTGCGCACGCGCCCCAGTAAATCTGTGAACAAGGGGAATGTAGTTAGACACATTTTGAACTGAATACTGACAAGACAAAAGGCAACACCTTACTGTCCCATTCTAGACAAAGTTCAGTAACATGCCCATGATGCAATAAGGTGGTATATCATTATTTGTGGTTACACCAAGAAGGCTGGGTTTACCCAAAATTACTTGATCAATTCACAGCCAGCCAAGCAGCACAACAAGTTTCTTCTGTCCATACTCAAAGCACTGGCTAGCAGGCACAGCTGTTTTGGTGTATAAAGTAGGGCTAGGCTACAGCATCAAACACACCTGCAGCCCAGTTATATTGCCAACCACTCTGTAAGACTTTTTTAAACAGACATTTAAGGTCTTCAAAACACCAGCAGATATGCCAGCAACAAAAAAGGAGGTGGATGTTTCCCAGGGAGAGTAAGGGTGTGAGGCACTCAAACTGACCGTCTGAGCTGTATTATTGTTTCCACTGCAAACATCTTAAGTATGCAATTATAAGAGTTGTTTAGTGCACAAGAGCTTTACCTTCAGTAAAAAACCCCAAACATCAAGAACAAAGTTTTCTAGGAAAAAAAACAAACAATCATAGGTTGAAATATTACTAACCAGTGCTGCTCTTGCAAACACTATCGGTAGCCCAAATGCTGATACCACAATGCCTGTTGTAAGGAATATTGCTAGCTCCTTACAGGCATTACTTGTAGCATCTGTGTCATCTACTAATCTTCTTGCTATGCAGTACGGGATAGGAGACAGGATGTAAAAAAACAGAACAAACAGTGGCCAGTACTGGCTGAAAAAGAAAAGAGAAGAGAAATTTAAGTTAACTTGATTGTCTTCCTGTCCTTCCTAAAATCAACATAAGGCATTTTCCCCATTCAGCATCCACATTCAGGAAAGACAGACACAAACCCAGAGAAGGCAAATCCTTTGCTTTGGAACAAGCTGACATTAATCCAGCAGACCATGTTTGTGAGAGGCTTCAGCTGACCTCAGCAGCAGCAGAGCTCACTAACAGGATATTCATAAAGCAAGATTTCACTGTGCAAGCCTAAATCTAATGCCACCTCACAAGATGAGCTTAACTCCAAAGTTTATCCTGTCAGCTGTGCTTAAGAATTGCAGAGATACCTTTGCAGAGCCCTTACATCATTTTGGCCATAGGCTTTCAGTGCACACGCGTGGGACAGAGCGTCATTCTCAGACAATACTCGGCCACTATGGGGAACCAAGACATTTTTTTCCAGTTTTTTTAAAATCTGAATGCAACCAGCAGAAACCTACAAAAACTACACCATTGTTTTGGCAACACTTTCTTTTTTTGCTTGCAGCTCACTAGACTAGATTTCTCAGGCACACAAACGCAGGTGTGCATTGTTTCAATAAAACTTTATTGCATTGTTTGAAGGGCAACTGCACAGTGATCTCCTTCCCAAGGGTTTGTGTCACCAGCACTGGTTTTATATATGTCATAGTCATATATGTAGAGAACTGCAATTCACAACCAATAACAGGTTATTTACTGAATGTTGTTTAACATTCAGTAAATAAGTCAATTTAAAAGATTTTCTGTAGTCAGCATTCACTTGCAAAGAGTCAAAGCCACAGGTACCACTACCTGCACTTTTGGTCTGCTACTTTGTATCTCCTGAGAACTAAAGGATAGGAATGGACATACCCAAAGTACAGGTAGCAACTACAATCGCTCCAGATGCTACATTACCTGCGTGGGACACAGCGAAAGGTCCACCTGACAGTCACTGAGCGCCGAGCTACCACTACGCAGCCAGAGAAAATGCAGATGCTTCCCTGGATAACACACATTTGCTGCCTACCTCAGGAGTTCCTGTTTGTTTGTCAGCCACAGGCAATAGCTGGGACATGTCAGGGCAGTGTACCCTTTAACAGTCTGCAGTCAGGCCTGGTAGCTTAACTTTTGTTGTCACCACTTCTAAGGTGAATTAAACCCTGGATGGTCTTTTTTCCCACCCCAGTCTTTCGAAGCAAAAAAAAAAAAAGGCAAACCCCAAGACCCTTCCTACACAGAGAAGACTTCTCAATCCACAATTGCCTTGGCATGCAGGGGAGTTGGACTAGATGATCTCCAGAGATCCCTTCCAACCCTAACGATTCTGTGATTCCGAAATGACGAAATCCGAACCACTGTGGGGTGAGTAACACACAAAACAAGACACAAAGAACAGGAAGCGAGTGCACGTTACTTGTATTGGGGAAGGGCACATCCGAGCATCAGGAACATCAGTCCGACCGCTCCGCCGAAGGACAGGCTGATCAAGGCTGCAACGAGAACACAAGCGGAGCGCAGATGAAGGGCGCGACACGCCGCACAAAACACCGAGCGCGATCCGCAAACCAGCGCGGGGCTCAGCGCAGCCCCGCCCGCCCGGCACAGGGGGACACGGGGGGGGGGAGGGGCAGGGGGGGCTCCCGCGGCGGCTCCCGCCCGCACCCGCCCCTGCCCGCGAGGGCCGCCCCGCGCCCCCTGCGCGCACCTTTGATCCCGGCCATGGCGCCGCCCGTCCCGCGAGCCGCGCGGCACCGGAGGGGCGCGCGCCGGGAACCGGAACTGCCGCACGGAACCGGAAGCCGCTTCCGGGAAGGTGGAGCGCCCCGCCCGCGTGACGCGCGCGCGCGAAAGTCGCGAGACGGCGGCCCCGCCCTATGGGCGAAGCGCGGGAAGCGCCGCGCCCTCGCGGCCTATTGGCCCCACGGACTTCTGGGGGCGTGGCACAGAGAGAAGCTCCATCCCTTCCTCTGTGTTCCCCCCACCGGGGCGGACGGTGACGTAGTTTAGCGCTGTCATGGCGGCCGCCACCGCTCACATCCTGCTGCTCATGCTCTGCGCCGCCGCCGGCCCCGCGCTGGGCTGGGACCGCCCGGGTGAGACCCGCAGGGGTAAACGAGGCTCAGCGCGGCTCCTGTCGCCTCTCCTGGCGCCGCCGCTGCTCCATACGGGCCGGGCTGGTGGCGGCCGGCACGGGGGAAGGAGAGTTTGTGCCTGGGCTCGCGCCAGGAAGGCATTTGGGTTGGGGTTCCCTTTAAGGCGGCTTTTGCCGCAGCAGTCATCCCGCTCTGCGGTCGGGGGTGCTTGTGTGCCTAAGAGCAGTAGCCCATAGCCGCCTCGGAAGAAAACGAGGGAAATGCCGTGTTTCCCTCTGCGCGTCTGGTGCTTCCTGGGGCTTTGCCTCCTCAAGAAGCAAGGCTCTGCTTCGGCCTCTGCATGGCCAGTCGTCTCCTGAGAGGAGGCCCTTGTGGCCAGGGAGAACGCACCTGAACTAGTGCTGACAAGCATTAGGAAGAATTTCTTCTCGGAAAGCGTGATTACACATTGGAATGAGCTGCCCAGGGAGGTGGTGGAGTCACCGTCCTTGGAGGTGTTTAAAGAAAAACTGCATGTGGTACTTAGTGCCATGGTCGAGTTGACGTGGTGTTCAGCCATGGGCTGGACTCGGTGATCTCAGAGGTCTTTTCCAACCCAGTTAATGCCGTGGTTCTGACGTTTGTGCTCCCGGTTTCAGGGAAGGTTCTGCTGAGGGACGTGCAGGCGCTCACTCTCCACAGAGGGCAGTACACGACGTCCCGGCGGACACCTGCGGTCCCGCAGCTGCAGTGCACGGGAGGCACTGCGGGGTGTTCCCGCATCCCTGAGGTGGTTCAGTGTTACAACAAAGGTTGGGATGGCTATGATGTACAGGTAACTGTTTAAAACTTGTTAAACTGTTAATGAAATCGTCCTCCCCCACACTCGGGAATTTCTGAAGAAGAAAAGAACTAGGGTGTCAGTTTGGTTTGCTTTTTGTTAGATGACCTTTGGTGACTAAAACTTTTCTAGGCTAGCATTTTCCAGAACTACTGTATGTATATGTTTGAAATATCCTTGAAGGTGCTGATGTAAAAACACAGCACAGCAAAACATCATTGGTTTTAAATAAAATGGTGCTTGAGTTTATAAAATCAAACTCTGGAAAACCTCTTCGAGGATGCTCTTTGAATTGATATTGCTGTGTGGATTTCCATTTTTTATTAGAGTGGAAAGGGATTATAAATAGTTGCTTCACGTCAGCTCTACCTTTTAAACACTAAGTTTTGGGCTAGCATGACTTCCTCTTGCACCTTAGGATGTGAGTGCTTGTCAGGCAGTAGTCATGGCTCTTTGTTTTGTTAGCTGTTACCTAAGCTCCTGTCAGTAGATAACCAGGAATCAAGGCTGAAGGTGAGTGTTAAAACTGACACAGTACTGTAAAACAACAGTCAAATTTGAATTGACAGTTGGTACTGCTGCCCTGAATTATTAATTTAGAAATTACTACTTTATTTCCTCTCCAAAATATGCATCACTTGCAGTTAGAGATAGTAAGTTTAGGTACCTCAAGGAAACGTGAGGCTGAGGAATCCACATATATTCGACTGCAGGGTCTGCAGTAGTATTGTTAAGTGTTGGATTTGAATGCCTAATGATGTCTGTCCCGGTTTCTTTTGGTTTCTGCATGGACACAAACTGAATCAAGTGCACTGGATTTCAGGATCACATGTTGTGTTTTTGTAGCTGCCATTAAGTTTACACAGGACAGGCATTTATTAAGTAACTGTTGCACAGGGTATAGCATGTTTTTAGAAGTATTGCTTTATCTAAAGAAGGAATATTTGAAAAACCTGTCCAGTGAAGAAAAACAAAATCTTCCAGAGTCGTAACTCTTTAATGTTATGAAAGATCAGAATTTTTTTTTTTAAGTTGTAGGATTTAAAAATCATCTTTAGTTAACATCAAATTCCTACTCCTTTTCAAAATAAGTGCTCAGAAATTTCATACCCTGTGACCCCTTAGATAGTTTGTTAGCAGTCAGAGCTTTATTTCAAAGCATATTTGGGGAAGAAGACAGGTATTTTAATCTCTGGAGCAGAAGATTTTACTTTGTATTGTGTTTATTTTTTCAGTGGCAGTGCAAAGCAGACTTGGACAAAGCCTACCGCTTTGGACACATAGAAGTGAGCTGTGAAGGCTACGATTACCCGGATGATCCTTACATATTGAGAGGCTCCTGTAGTTTGCTGTTCAGGCTAGAGCTGACTGAGGAAGGTGAAAGGAAGGTGAAGACCTCTGGAAGCTTTGGTTCTAGCTATTATCAGTCAAGGCAAGATTCTTCTGATTCTGGTTCTGGAGCGATTGTTGTAATAGTTCTTCTTGCTCTTGCTTTTGGAGTATACAAGTTCTTCCTCAGCAATCAGCAGCCTCAGCCAAGTCCCGGTGACAATGATGGATTCGCGAGGCCGTTCTGGCAGAGTCAGCAGGCACCTCCTCCTCCTGGCTTTAAGTCCAGCTTCACAGGTAGGACCCTGACCTGTTCTCTGTACTCAAAAGAGCAAGCAGGGTTGTACTGTTTTATCCGCAGTAGGAGCGGGTGGGACCAGCTTAAAACCAGAGCACTGGCAGTTGACTCTGCTGATTTGGCTGCAGAGCCTGCAGCCAGCTTTGTGTTCTGTTCTTTGTTCAAAAGACAAAATAAGGACTTGGTTTTCCACAGGCTTTCAGGGCAGCTGTGCAGCAAGCTGCCCTTTGAACCTTTGATAATCCATCTCCCCATGCTCTGCAAGTGTTCTTTTCATACCCTGTGAAATAGGAGGATTATGACAGGGAGAATAATTTTCATAGGTAATCTGGAAGAGAGAATGGTCTTATGCAGCCAGAAGCAAACCCATTCCAAAGAGGTGCTTTGAAACCTTACAGAAGGATCTTTCAGCACTGATTTCATTCACAAAGCAGTTAATGGAGTTGAGTATCATATACCAGTCCTCTGTTTAACAGGTGCTTCAGTGTAGTTCCAGCAGCTGAAAGATTTGGTTCCCAGAACAGAGAACAGTGCCTGTGAACTGGCATTAGAGGTGCATCATCTCAATCTCACGTGGGGCCTTTCGTCTGAAGTTGTAAGCAATAGATCAGCAATGACAAGGCTGCTGCTAGGAAAGGGTGCACTTTTTCTTCTCCCAGAAAACTGATGACTTTTTTCACTTAATAAATGGTCTTTCTTAGGCACTCACAGTGTCTGAGGAACATAAATGTTGCTCATCTGGTGTCTGACCAACTGATTTAACCCTCTGCACATGCAAGCTGCTCACAGCACTGAAACTTAAATTATATTCTCACAAGTTACATAATCTTTTTTTTTTGTGAGATAGAGAAGGGGTTTTAGCAAGAAAATATATAGCAAGGATTAAGTTTACTTAGAAGTTTATATTTTAGTAATGCTTATTAATGGTTTCTTCAAGTTTTGCTCGAGCAGCTTGGCCAACAGAGGGTGCACTGTAACTCTTTGGGATACCCTTGTGCAGGGCATGCCCAGCAGAAACGTTCAGATGTACCTGCACCAGAAAATTAAAGGGATTCTGCTTCCATACTACTGTTGGCTTTGCAAATTGGTTTCCACGTAGTTATTTCAAGCTGTCTTTCTGTGCTGCATGTGCATCAGTGACCCTGTGTGGGCACTTGCCATTGGCATTACTGTGGTAGTCAGTAGAGCCCTGGTCATAAGGCAGGGCTTTGTCATACTGGACACAGGCAAAACAGTGAAGAGTTACTTTCATTTTTTTCTGTCCTGTTCCTTGTTGATTAATTGCACCAATTGTTACGCTATTTCGTTGCATTTAATGTCTGCCTTAGGTTCTGCCAGCAGAGCAGAAGCACATCTCTGAGTGTGTATGTCCATGTGTTCCCAGGAAGGTATTAATCTTTGGAAATCTGGACAGTAATGGAAAGCAATGTTCATGTATTGCTGTTAATATTTAATTTGCCTCATTTTAAATCCTATTAACATGCAGAGTGTGTCCTGTGAAACTAGTTTAGCCAGCCTATCTTAATAAAATTCTGCTTTCTCTCTGTTTGTGGTTTGACATGATTCTTAATGTTTACTCTAGATATTTCAGCAAAAAATGACTCAGTTTTCTGAGTCAACGTTCAGTCACGGTGCTTTTGAACAAATGAGTTGGTTCATCTCTGATTAACATTATTTTTACAGTAAAGGAAGTACTTTTTTTTTTGGTTCAAATCAGCATAACTGATATATCACTCCAGTGAGAGTTTATCTTTCTCCCCATGCATTCAAAATGAAATTCAACATCAAATCCAATGCAGAATGAAAACTGATTATTTCATACCAGTTTGAAGACAAAACAGACCTTTTATAACTTCCGTTATCTCTTGTCCACTTGTTCAGGTGGGCATGTTTCAGGCAGACTCTCATGTTAACTTCCTTGCTTTTTATAATTCCTTATGTGTTAAGCCTGTGGTTGAGCTTATTCTTGCATTTGTGTTTTTCTCTAGACCAGAAAATTATTCTACTTTGGGGTTGTCTTTTCTGTTTTTATTTCTAAATGGAAGACATTCAGTTCTGACTCAGAACCTCATGTTATGCAGGTCACATGTAAAAAATCTGTGACTCTCCTTCCCCCACAGCCTACTTGATATGCTTGCAGTTTCATCAAGGTATTTGTCAAGCTTGGTGACTCATGCATAATAAAAACTTTGCAATGTGATTGCAGTTAACATGCCTTTTGATAACAAATCCCAGACTAGGATTAGCAGGAACAATACAAGTAATGTTAGCCATTACACTGAGCCACTGTGACTCAAATGGTGCAGCTGTGCTGAGTGAGATTAGAAGCTGTATGTCTTTGTGGTTTGCTCACTTTGTAGTCTTACCTATTTGATTTCTGCTTCTGTGTCTGCCTCTGGCCTGCTACGTGACCTTCAGATTATTCTTTCTTCCTTTCCTTTTCTATTTTTAACCTTACTTGTCTGTTTATAGATCAGCAGGCAGGGACTTTCCATGTTTTGTGAATGTCAGGGCTGTGGGATGGGGTGGAAGTAGATTTTTAACATAAAACTCCTCAAAGCAGTGTTCGTTTCTGTCTTTTTCCCTGCTTTCTGAAATGTGAGGCCTCTCAAGTTAAGCTTGATCAAGAATCTGCTGGAATTAGGAAGAGCTTTTCTAATTTTCCATTATCTTTAACAGGAGAGAATCTTGTTGCAACAGCTGGTCTGAGGATTAGGCTACTAACTGATGTTTCCTATTTTCATTTTGTTTAAGATGACAATAGCTTTGGAACTCATTCCCATCATGGAACCCATTCAGGACCAGGATTTTGGACTGGATTAGGAGCAGGAGGCTTGCTAGGCTACTTGGCAGGCAGTCACAGGTAAAACATGCATCTATCAGATTTTAAGTATTTAAGCTTTCAGGGGGTATGTCATATGCTGTGTTGACATTGTTTCTAAGCTTTTAGGCCTGTGTCATTAAAGCTATAAAATCCTACCACTAGACGAATTTTGAGGAGCTATCTCTAGCCTCAACATCAGAGACATTATAAGCACATTTCTGGGGAAGAATTGGGAGGACTGAGGTACTTCATTCTGCTTTTGATTACCCTGACCCGGCATAATGGCCTGCAAATTTAAATTGAGCTTTTAAACAATCTACCTGCAGACTGCCTTAAAACACAGATAGTCATATTAAGCATAAAACCATCTGTAGGTAGGTCTCTTCTATCAGTGTCATCTCTCCTGCAGTCAGTCTGTATGGCAGCTGCTCTTATGTGATACTCAGTGTGATTAGATTAAACAACCTTTAATCTTCAGTCTCCCAATGGCCCATGTGTGGAAATCCAAGAGGTATGGTTTTCCAGAGGACTTGTAGGTCTTATGTAAGTTGCATTTTGAAAAAACATAACATAAACAGCATTCAAAAGCAGTTTTGTGCTGGAGTAACCATCTGCTGGTCATATTTGCTTGACACTTTTAGGCATTCAAAATGCATTGGTTTCAGTGTAGGAGTTTGGTGCCATTTTAGGCTTTACTGGAGAAAATATGTGACTCCTCCAGGGAATCTTTAGAGCCCAAGCAGTTTTCTCTTTTTATCGAATAACTGCATGTGTATTGAGTCTATTCCTGTAGGAATGTGGCAATATAACAGATTAAATATAACCATATACCTTTTCGTATATTGAAAGTTTGAGAGTAAGATAATATGGACAGGAGTGTGTTAAAGCATCTTGATTGTAAAGTTGTTGAGATTTTTTTTGTTGTTATTTTTTGTAACAACAGAAGCCTTATATTAACTCTGCTAGCAATTTTTAAAAGGTAAAATGTGTTAAAGGTTTTATTGTCTTAGTATTTCTTAAGTTGAAATACATGATCCTTGTGCTTAAGCATTGCATTTATGTAGTATCTACAAACAGGTTAGTTCATTGATTTCCACCACCACCCCCCCTCCCTATTTCCATAGCCACATCTTATTGTTCAGGATTAGAGACCTAACTGAATAAGTCCAAATACATGAACAAGCTTCCTAACTTGGGCTTCTTTTCTTTTAAAACAGTCTTTGGTCCACTGTTATTTAATTTGATTTTTTTTTTAAATTATGTGCCTCAAAATGCTGATGCCAGAAAGTGTGAGACAGCTCTTTGTCCATTTCAGCAGCAGGAAATCCCATATCCATGGAAGCAAATAAATTAAATCAGTGAGTCAAAGATCGTGATATGTTAAGTTACTGGTACAACCTTTTCAAAATAGTTAACAGAAGGATGTTTTCTCTTGGCTGACATGGCTGGGATGTAGGTGTTGCTAAAAAGCATTTAAGCTTCTGATGTCAAATTTCTTTTCTTGTCTGATAGAATCTAAGGTCAGAATTTCAGAGGGAAAACCTTCCTCATTTGCAATTGATAGAACTGCTTATTCTAAAGAATGAGGTTTAATTTCCTTTTGAAAGTCTACAGGTGATATTATTACAACACTGGATATCCTTGTTCTCAACATGTAAATACATTCAATAGGGAGATTTCCAGATTTGAAACAACTGCCTGTTTACAGTTTTCCTCAGAGCTGCAGTTGTCTTGTTTGGAATGGTATCTTAATTTTTCATAAGGTCACTAATGAATCTTTTTTTCTACTCTGTTTCACATCAGAGCACAGCCACGTTCCCCATATTACAGTACGTGGACAGATCCCACAGCTGCACCTCCTATGAATGAGCACTCAAGCAATTCCACACAAGGTAGCAGTTCAGGAACAAGAACTGCTTCTGGTAAGGCAAAACATCTTTGCATCTCCTGAAACTCAAGAGACTTTGACCTATCAAAAATATGCAGACATTAGCTGAGATTCAGCAAACATTCTTTGTTTTATTTTATCAATTGGTGTAGGTGGGCATGTAACAATGTCCTTTATTTCTGTTTCCTATGGAAGTAGGGCAGCATTGTGGGGCATGAAACTCCCCACAGGTGTATGGTGGGCATGGTACCACCGGTATTGGGTTTGTCTTCAGTGGCAAGGTGTATTCAGTTTAAGCCTTTCCCTTCTGGTGCACATTATGCATGCCCTTCTCTAGCAAACATGAACAAACATGTTCTTTGTAGAATGCAGGTTGTCTAATCTGCAAGAATAGTTTTCAGGCCAGTCAGCCCACAGTTGGTTGCTGTTCTACTTCATGTGAATATGTATACCTTGTCTCCCTTGCCACCTTTAGCCCTTTTAGAACTAGAGAGTTCAGTGGAAAGTTCAGTGGAGCTGACATTTTTTTTCTTTACAGGCTTTGGGGGCACAAAACGAAGATGAAATCCTTGATGTTATTACATCGGACTCATTGAACTGAATCTTCCTGTGCACTTGTATTTATTTTATTAACAGTAGGTTTCAGAAGGGAATGTGAAGTATGAAAGACTAGGCAAAAAGATCCTTTCTTTCTTTGTGGAAATGTGGACTCTCACTGCTGTGTAGGGTATCACAAGTACTGGAACATCCACTGTTTCAAATCAGCAGCTTCTCATACAGAATAAACTCATCCAAGTTAAGAAAAATGATGTTACATTGACTATATATCTGACTGTACTTGAGGCATTATGGCAATGATAGCCTTACCGGATTTTTTAACAAGTAGCTTGCTGTTCATGTTCTGGGCTTAATTTCATTTGATCTAGAATTTCTGACGTATTTTTTCCACCTCTTTCTTGGTAGTCCAGCATCCACCTGATACCTAAGGAGTGCTGCTCTTTGAAGCTACTTTTGTTCGTCATTGTAGAATTCATGTGAACTTTACTGTAAGTGCAGTCAGCTACTCAGAGAAGTGTTGCAGTTTTTCCTCAGTGGAAAAGAGTAAAACTGTGTATAGAGAGACTAACATTAGTATGTTTGTATCTGTGATGTGTGACTTGGAGCTAAAATTTGCAGATTTGAGGATGCTCCATGTTTTAGAGCTTATCCAAGGTAACTGTGCAAACCTGGGGGATTTTGTGTATAAATTAGGGGGGAAGTAAATAAGTAACCTGAAAAGAGACAAGATGGTTTTTCTCTAATTTGAACCTTTTTCTGGAAGACTGAGATAATTTAAATTCAGGTGACAGCAGACATTTTGCCAGCATTGAGGCCACAGACTTCGCTTTTAATGGTGGATGTTGGCAGTGCTGTGAAAACTTCTGATGTGAATGGTCTGTCCTGCTAGATGACCTGTCCATGACACAGTAAACCAAAGGTGCTTATTGCAAAGGGAAGGGAGCGTCCTTAATCCAGAGCTGGTAGAATCTCTAGAGCACAGCAGGCCTTGATACTAAGCAAAAAAGAAAATTGAATGTCTAACAGGATGGAAACTTTACTCAGTGTACTTTTTCAAAACAAAGTGCTGTTAAAGAGTGGGAAGCAGAGAGGCTTTATTCTGTGATGATATTTTGGGGGCTCTGAGAAGTATCATACAGTTCCTGTGTGATTGACACTGCCCTGAGAGAGGCATTGCTGAAAAGAAAGCAGAGAAATTTCTCAGGATTGTGGGAAGAGGGCAAGAGTGAAAAATGGTCTGCTTGACCCCCAGGTCTTCTCCAGAGCTCATCCTAATAGAGTGTAGAAGTGTGGTGTGCACAGGTTTTGTATGCTGGCAGCAGCAGGAGGAGCATAGCTTTCAGCCTTGTGAAAGTAACGTGTCTGGGAATTGATCTAAACTATTACAGCAAAAGCAAAGCACTGCTTTGCTGATACAAGTTGTGCCTCCACAAGGAGATATAGCAGGTCTGGTTAGTTTCTAAGAAAGTGACTTCAGCATAACTGATCTGAAAGCAACTATGAGTACAGAAAGAGTTGGCTCATGATTATGCCCAAGTTCAATGTCTGACTTACTCAAACAAAAAAAACCCAAAGAATAAAACAAAACCAAAATAAACAAGCAAACAAAACCAGCAAAAAACATAGCAGTCTGTATGAAGTCAACAGAAGCTATGAAAAAGTGCTTGCACTGAAAATGTTATTTTGAAAATATCAAATGAAAATTGATAACTTGAGGGTAAAATGGCGGTTTGCTTCTCAGAGCTGCCCGAGGGTTGGGGGAAAATAACTGCATTAACAGTCTGCATTATGAACCTAAAAACGAAAAGGGAAGACCTTACTGAAAGTTCTGCTTTTTATGAGAAGTAGTATATGGTAAATCTCTTACGTTTTTGACAAAGTGTAGCAAAATAATGTATTTTAAATGTGGAGTTTTTACTTATTTCTAAGTGTATTCAGGTTGAAACTTGTCACAGTCAATATTCTCTTTGCCAACTAATTACCTAACAATGAAACTGGATTTTTGCTAACTGAGTAGTTTGAAGCTGAAGTTAGCTCTCAAATTACAATGTGCTATGAAATGTTTTAGACAATGTTTTCATATGTATTTGTGTATTTATAGTTTCTGCATGAAATGTGATTTGATACATGAACCTGACGAATACTGAATACAGTTTACAAATCTGTAGGATATTTTTGCCCTTCCCTTTGATAATGCAATAAGTGAATAAGGAGTACTTTTGTCTTTTAAGCACTATCTTGAGGCTTGCAGGGATGGCGTGTTCTGTTTTTCAGAGTTGTCTGTCTCCATCCACTTCCCGAGTGGTGTAATATCATCTTTTACCCCCAGACCCAGAGTGGGTAAGCTGTATGTTGTTTCAATAAAATAAAACAATTCTGGGAATAGAGTTATTGTACTGATTGCATTTTCAATAACAAAATACTGAACACTGTAAGGAATTAAATGCTTTCTTGTAAATCATGGGTTTGGATCTGAGTCTGCAGAAAAGCTCTGTTATGTCGTCAAGTTCCTGGTTTTAGAAGGTGATGAGCTGAACCTTTCAGAAGAATTTCTGATCATTGCTGTTCCTGGTTGTGCATGTAGCAGAACTCTACATGGTATAGCCTAAGCTGACAGATCAACTTCTTACACAGAGAATTTGTCACTGCTGGGTAGAGCCCTGGTCTACAGATAAAGGCAGTTCAACTTCTTGGCTGTTGTAGGGTTAAATGGAGGCCTGCAAATTCTGTTACCAGTGTTTCTTTGGTCAAACATAAGGGATGTTGCTGATGCTCCTGAATGAAAAGAACTTGTGGAAGGCAGCTTAGAGTTCATACTCATGAGAGGCTTTGAGCTTCCTTCCTAAGCATCAGATCTGGAAGGTCCTAGTCTTTCTTCTGCTCCTAGGCAGGGTTTTGGCAGCATATTCACAGCAACTTCATAGTTGCAAGGCATATGTAAATGCATTAAACTGTAAAATGCTGTTGTAGATAATTGCAGTTCTATTTGGCATCTGGGACTAGTACTTCTCATACTCTGACAAGGCTTATATCCTCACACAAAGCTAAAGCTCATTACAGGAACGAAACTCCTGGTTTTACAGCTGACTTCCCCTGAAGCATGTGATGAAAGAAAAAAAAGATGCACAGAGATAAGCTTTTCTCTATGCTGTTCTGTCTTGTGACTCAGCTCCCAGGTCAGATCTTGGCTAGTTCTGCAGACTGTCTTGCTATGCACCTTGCTCTTTTCCTAGGTGCCATGTGTGTGTGTTAGACTTACCAGCAAGGCGAGATGGTAGGTTGTTGTTTTTAAAAGTAAAATTCTTCCACGATCATCACTTTATATCACTAAGTTCCAAAAGGGGAATCAAGTCAAGTGGTGCAATTTCCAGCACTAGGAGTTGTTGCACAGAGAAATTGCTGGAATAAAGTAGCAAGCAATGCCTGCCTGCATAGCCATCTAAAAGCTCAAAATGCAGCATTTGCACGTAAGACTGTTGTCCACTTAGCACCTATTACAAGTGCTGTATTTTTTCCTCCTTAGTAAAGCAAATTAGTATTAGTTCTTAGTATTTTCAGAGTGCCCTATCAGCCAGTGATTGTGGTACAGAAATAGCCCAGTTGCCTATGAACTAAAGTATATGAGCAAAACCACAAAAATGCTAAAAAATCTCACAGCAATGGAATCTGTACCAATGGACAGTGCTGTTGTGTCTAATGAAACGTGATGTCAGGTTCTCCTTCAATACCTATTGGGGTAGTTCAAGGTTGAGTGCTGCGTGGGAGAGGCTCTATATCACTCAGCATATTTTGCTGAAACCTTCCTCTGCAGCCAATTCTCTTGCTTTCCTAATATTGTACGTAAATGCAGTAGTCTTCACTTTCTAACACCTCTGTTTCTATTCCAGCTGTGATTTACCAGTGCTAATGAAAATAATCAGCTGACTACCTTTATGTGGCCTGTATATCTTATCTCCCACTGTCTTCCATCCTGTAGTTCCCTCTGTTCCTGGTGAGTGTCAATGTTTCTTTTAGCAAGAAAGTGACGAGCATTTGCAAAAAGTGCACTGAGCTGGGAATGGATGGAATAGATGGAGTCAAAGTCAAGCAAGCAAACTGTTGGGCTGTGAACTGACCTGTGTGGGCAGTATGTCTGTGGAAAAAGTTTTTTTTTAGCCTTCTGTCAGAGAAGCATTTTTATCCAGGGTACAGTATTGGCAGCTGGTGATTGGAGCAGATTAAGGGCTGGTGAACTGGCAGCAAGGAGAAGAAAACATCCTCTGCATCCTACCTTAGGAATGACTTAAGACTTGTATAACCAGGAAGCTGGCCTAGGATGTGCTAGCTCAGCCACTCCACAGGCATGCCATTGCAAATCCTGTAGGTAGATGTATGTTTAAAGATATCAGATGCTTCTGAAAATGCCACAATGCTAGTGCCAAGCACAAGGAAGGGGACTTGGCCCTGCGTCCGTGTTTCTTTCCCGCTGCAGTGTGACTTGGAATGAACAGAGAAGGCCAGAAATGGAAAGAGCGGCAAGCAACCATGATGAAGGGTAGCAAGTCTGCACCTGCACCAGCCAAAGCCAGGCTTGCAGGGGAAGCCTGGGTCCCATTATGTCCTGCTTGTTCACTCTTCTGACATGACAGCAGGAAATACTAGGCAGCTGTAATAGCTGTTGTACTAGGATTATTTTACTGGTCTTAGAAGTTTATCCTGCATATCTAAAGAAATCCTAGAAGCAATTAATTACTGGTAATATGTATTGACACCTTTTGCTCTGAGGACCATCTAAGCCATACCAGAATTCAGATTTCAAAGTAGCCACTGCCAGTTTTGGTAGAGACAAATCATGTCTACTTAAAGACCAAGTTCTCTGAGTTATGGTACAAGGAACTTTAGCTCATTCACTGCATTTGCCTTGACTTCCCTGACACCAAGCTTCTTGTGCAGTCTTTGCTCTGCAACTGTATGTGGATGTCATTGCGTAGGATCCTCTGAGATTTAGCCTTGAGATCATAGCCCTGACATCATTGCCCGTTAGCCTTCCTCTCTATGCCTCCCGTGTCCTTGTAATTAGCGTGTGGGGATGTGTTTATTGAGGCAGCACTGGAATTATCATCAATCCAAAATACCTTTTGCTGGTGCTTCTGCAGAATAATGGTAGTTACTCATCTTCCAGTCAACTCCTGTGGTCATTTTCCTGATGTTTAGCAGCTGTAAATGCATCACATCTGCTTTAATGGACAGAAAACAATTATGGTTGGGGGAAAAAGAAAAGAAAAAAAAGGTATAATGAATGTAGATAAAATGCTGAGTTGGAACAATTTTGCAGAGCTGACCTTCATGCTGGGATTACTTTATCAACATTCTTCCTCCAGGAGCTGGAGGAGTACTTTATTGATGTGGATTTAAATAATTCCATCAGTGCTTTCTGCACCACTCGGGCAAGAGTGAGAGACTTAGAACTGTAACAGGTTTGGTGTTCAACGAAGTCTGGCCTGTTCAGGGGTCTTCGTAGTTTGATACACAGCTTGTAAAGAATTGGTAGCAGTAACAGATGAAGTGAGATCAGTGCAGAAATTCATGTGGTTGCAGCATAGACAGAAACACTGATCTGTGCTGTTTCTGAAACTGAGGTAAAAATCAAGCTCCAGTCAGGCTGAAACAGCTTAGGAAGTTTTGCGTGTCTTAGCTTTGAGTGAAGAAGATCCCATTCAGCACAAATTGTCATCTGCTGCTGACACCTACTGTCAGCAGTGAAGTGTTCTTTCCCTTAGGAAGGCAAACCGTGTGTCCACATCCTGACTATTAGAAAACCCGCCAGGCCCCCTGGGTCATAGTGCAGTGTGATTCTGTCTTGGCAAGCTCGGGTGGTTAATTCTACATGCTCTCCTCCATAACAGGTGGAAGGATTTATTTCCTTTTTAACAAGGAGCTGGGGACTAGGCTGTAACTATGTGAATGTGTATAGAGCTGAAACAGTGCAAACATAAGTGATGGGAGGAAGACCACACTTGATTCAGGTAATCCAGTTTTACTTAAGATACTAATACATTCCCTTTAGCTCAGGTGATGTAGCTGCTAAAGAAAAGTTAGTGTTTGGGCAGATACTGACTTTTACATTGCAAAGCTACTTTGGATATAGCTGAGAAAAAGAACTCTCAGCAGCAGTTGAGAGAGAAACCGAGCACAAACCATCTCCAACAGGATTCAGCCATAGCAGAGTAGGGAGCAAAGAGTCCCAGACAGGAACCAGGGAGTGTTTCTAGCCTGAACGTGCTACCGAGGCATCTGTTCCTCTCCGGTCTTTGTTTGCTTAAGCACCTGAGAGGCCTCATAGAGCAACGAGTGCTACCACTTAGCCTCAGCTTGGCAGACCTCCAAGCCAAGAGGCTGTGGGTGAGGGAAGATTGTATTTGATGACCTTTGGACAGCATGTCAGGAGAGGTGCAGGAAGACAGCTGAGCTACAGGAATGTTTTATGCCCTGGAATGACAAATAAAGCAAGGGTATGGAACAGTCAGCAAAAGAGAGCTTTAAAAAGAGATGTAGAATGCTCTGGTGGAGCCAGTCGGCACATGGAGGGGTGTGCTTGTGCACTGTGGCTGCAGCACGCTGAAGGAGCTGCATCCCCTAGTCTGCATGTGGCTCATGAAGACCCTGTATTAATTCAGCTGTTGGGTCAGGCTGTCCTGACTTTTCTCTTGCTCTCCTCCCAAATGCATGGCCTAACCATACATCTTCACAATCTTGCCAGCTCAGAGATAAGGTGCACCTCAAAACACAGGCCTGATTTATGAAACTTCCTACTGCAGAATGTTTTAAAGGCCAAAACTAAAGATGAGAAGGAAGGGATTGGGTGATTTTACATAAAAACAACACGTCAGTGACTGAGCCATTACATGACTTCTGGCTCAAAAATCCCTAGAACTTGAATTCCAGAAGCAGAAGGTTTTAATGGCCTCCATCAGAGTTGGGGTACTGGGGTAGGCAGAGCTGTCCTCCAAGGCAGTATGATAGCTCTTACATCATTATCTACAGGGATAAGCATCTACTTATCCTAGGCACAGCTTCTAGCACAGAAGGGTAACGCTGACTAAAAAACACTTTGTCCAGTACAGTTTACTGAAATTCTGCAAACAGTGTAGCTCTAATTGCACTAAAGCATTTGTTGGTGTAGGGGGAAGAGAGTACGGATATTTTGTGTTCCTGTCCCAATATACGTTCTTGGCAAAAAAATTAAATGTAGACCAAACTTCTGAATAAAGTTATCATAGTTGTCATCAGCATTTCTGTTAGACTGATGATTTCAATGGGCAGTTGTTCTTACTGCATTCAGACATCTTTTCACTTTGCAGACAAGACTGCTAAAGAAGTGCTAATTTTTTAAAGTGCCAGACAAGGGCAGGTAACATGACTTGTCTTCCAGGAAAGTTCATGTATGAAACATGGATGTTAAGAATTTCATGTTTTCTCGACTCAGTACGTGGCATGATTTCCAACTGAAATCAGGAGAAAGGCACAGTCAACATATCGGACAACCGACATTTTTACTGAGCATCCTAAATAAACAAAAAGCCAATTATTAATTAATCATTTGTGTTTCAAGAGATGGAGCTTTGTGCTGTATTACAGTGTTCACATATCAACTAGATCTACAGAAGATAGATCTTAAGATCTCATAGATCTTAAATAAAATCTCAGTACACCTTTCCACCCGAGACAGGACATCTACTTTTATAAGCCATGTGAGAACTGTAGGGAGAAGAAATAATTTTTATTAGCATGAAACAGAGCTTGCATTTTGCTTTTTCTTCACTGTTTTTCTTCAGTATGCTTTTTCAGCTCATTTTTCCTTAACAACTTACCATGCTACTGAAGCTCACTGAGTTCAGATGACACCACTATCTGTCCCAGAGGCAGCCTCCGAGCAGGCTGGCTGGCAAGGGCAGAGTTAACAGGACTGGTGATTTTCCTATACTGCAGCAGTGCCTCAGCACCTCAGCTCAGACTGGCAGAGAAACGCATCATACCGGGCACGGTTTCGCCCTCAGTAAGACACAATCCCCTTCCTGCAGGTCCCCCAGACAAAAGACTGGGGGAGGGATCACCCTGCAGAGATGGGTGGGAGGTGGTTTTTCCGGTTCCTTTCTTACCTTGTGGGCAGAGGTTTGTTAGGTCAAGATGAGCTGCAGAGATACTCGAAAGAAAAGAATGAGAGGGGAGACATTAATAACGTGGATCTGAGACTTACTTGCGGTGTCAATGGTGAGGAGCTGTTAAGGACAGCTGTCGGTTTTGGGCTGTTTGGTTTGGTTGGTTTGTTCGTTTGTTTTCAGGCTTCCCATTAGGAAAAAAATGGGGGCAATATAAAAGTCACTTTGTCTGCCCAGAGCACTACATTTTCCATATTTAAAGGAAACTTTAGGCCTCGCTTAAACATGGGCATTAGCCAATGTTGTAGTGCGGTGTGGCTGCATCAGTGAAACCTCTCTTGAAACCGTGCTGCAACCCCATAACTTACCTGGGAACTGAGAGGCAAGTAACACCCCCGGGGGCCTTGGCCACCTGGTGACTGTGTGTCCCTCCTGGTGGAGCTTTTCCAGCGTGGAGAGGTACAGCATGGCGAAGAGTTGAGCTTTTGGAAAAGTCCGTACAACTCCAGGAGAGTGCACAGAGAGTGTGCTCCGGAAAATGCTCATAACACTTCACTGATTCTTAGGGATTATTTCAGGCTGGTGAAACGTTGTTTCTGTTGACTGAACAATTATTACTGGAGGTGAAGTGGAAAGGTTTATACGTTTATGTAGGCTATGTTTTCAACTTTTTTTCCCCTGAATAGTTGTACTGGTGCAAACACCAAACATTGAAGAGCTGGGCTGGAGTGAACATTGGATGTTGTTTAGTTATACCGCATGATTTAAAGTACTCTCTCCTTGCTATTGTCCAGTCTCAAACCCCTTTTGTCCCTGGTACTGGAAAGGTACAACTCTTCCAGAGAGTCCAACTCGGGTTAAATATTGCCTGGTTGTCAGAGGGTGAGCTTGTGCTTGCAGCAGGTAGAAGAACAGGCAGTAGCTGCTGTTCTGGGGAAGACAGGGCAAAGACTCGGTGAAGGAGGGAACAGAGGAAGAGCGAGCTCGATTAAAGATGGAGTAAACATCCCAAATGGGTTTGGCTGAGTGACACTTCCAAGCCAGCAGCCATAGGAAGCCTGGTGAGAAGCAGGAGCAAGAGGGCTGTGGCTTAAACCCAGAGGTGTTTAGGAAAGTTAGGTGGAATTTCTGAACCTGAGGTGAATAAACCAAACTCTTCACAGCAGGAGTTACTGAGAGCAGACATGCAGCATGGAGTTTGACTTCCTGGGAACGAAGGGGAAACGAAGCAGGACTGTGGTCAGAACAGCTGAGCCCCACCACACAACTGTACGTTCCTTCTAAAGGGGCCCTTCCTACTCCCTTACTCCTCTTCTTACCCAGTAATTGTACATTATATCATCTCTTCTCCCCACATAATGCCTGTTGTTGTCAATTAGCCAGCGGCAAAGAGCAGAGGACTGTTGCTTAAAAAACACTTGTTCACCCAGAGAACTGTTGTCAAATACCAGGCACACCATTCCCTACCCTGCCATTGCCCAAGACAAAAGATGTACAGCTCCAGATCCAGTTACACCAGTGTTCCCATATGAGAAAGGCTTTTCAAAACAGTTTATGAGTCGCTGCAGCTGTACCTCTGTTTAGGCTGTGGCACTGTAATTCCAAGCACAACATTACCCTCCCCCTCCAAACAGTTACTCAGGCAACTTTAGTTTTAGAAGCCAAGAATTGCTGTAGAGGATTAGGTGCTGTGTGCCTAGCCCTGACACCCGACTGCACAGAGTCCAGCTGCAAATTTGAGAGCACATTTTCCACGGCACTTGGTTCCTACCACCTCTTCCTTCCATGGACTGAAATAATTTGGAAATCCGTCCACATAAATGGGAACTGTGTAAATCTGATGGTGCAAAATTAACTGTTCAGAGCATCGTGAAACAAACAGGACGTGACAGGATGTGTTTTGTGCCAGGTTCGTGCTTTGAGTCAGATGGCTGGTGGATTAAGTCTGGCAGTGGCAGCCCAAACGCTGGATTTACTGCTTGGTAAAATCACAGGCACAGCAGTTGGTAACAGCCATATGTTAGAAGCCAAAAGATATTTTGAAAAGGCTATGTAAAAATAGGTACAAATATTAAGTCTGACTGCTTGTAGAAAAATACCCTGTGAGTATAAAAAATAACTTTAAGTAAATACTTTGCTGAAGACCCTTTGCCTTATTTGAGCATGATATTTTGTACTGTATGAAATTATGGCTTTGCCAAAGTTTGCCCCTTCGCAGTATCAACTGCTATCCAAGAAGGCATAACAAATGCAATCTATTCTGTGTGCTTTTCTGAAAGACCAAAGAGTGAGTAGCTAAGTTCGGATAACCTTCTGTAAACTCGTATTCCCTGAAACTGACCCCACATTATACTCATTTCTAGGCAGAAGAGCTAATGTGGCACTTCCACTGACCCTGTGTTACACTAATTTCTAGGCAGAAGAGCTGACCCTGCAAGGTAGGACAGGCCAGCGCTGCTCACCAGAGGAGGAGCTTTTTGGAGAGGTAGTTTTACTATGTGTTGTACTTCTGATCCTGTTCACCACATAGGAAACCTTCATGCTAGGAGGGAGGAGGTGCCACAGTGGCATAGCTATGAGTCAGAATTTTACTGACTTTTTGAAAAAATTTATTAGATTCCTGTCATCATGAGATGTAGAACGAGCTTGTTCAAAAGTATTAAAGCCAGAATTTCTGAGATATAAATGATGCTGCATAGGGCTTGAAATTTTGGCCCATTCTGGTCTTCAAACAGGAGATGTCTTGTAACTAGCAAATGAGGCAAAACAATATAAATGGAGACCTTTTTCAACCCAGACAGCAATGCTTTTTCTCCACCAGCACCAAAAGAGATTCCTCTCGGAGCACAATACTGCGAAGTATATATATGGTGTGAGGCTCCAAATAGCGTTTTAGAAGTTCAGCAGAGCCTACATTGTATTGTTAAAGCAAGATCTATGCCTGGCAGTGAAGCAATTAATATTTAAGTTTTTTAGAACACTGGAACCATAACCACCTTTTTACAACATCAACATAGTTACGGAAAATTGGCTTACTTGCAGAGTACAAAAGTTGAGAGATCTGGTCAGACTGGTTTCTGAAAGGTGAAAGAGATCTCTGTTGAAGTGATAAAGATTAAAATACTATTAAGATAACATTAATAGTGGTGCTTTCAGACAAGCCTAAGCAATCTGGTCACCAGGAAAAAAAAATTATGAGGAAAACCAGACAGCACAAAAAACCCACTTCCAGGCAATGAACCTAAAAGGGCACTTATGTCAAATCCAATTGTGAAATTATACACAGAGGAAAGAACCAAAGTTCCCATAGGAACCTCAAGTCATCTAAAATGCTTTAACAGTTCTAAATGCAGTGCCTTTATAACAGCTGGATGTTACTATTGAAGTGTGCTTTCTATTACAAACACAGTTTAAGCTCCCTGCTCCCCAGCTGATGCAGGATGGAAACAATCCATCTGAGTATTAACGTCAAGTTTCTTGTTTTGGCAGAAGTTTTTATTTACTATTGCTTTTTTTTTCAGACATTACAGGCTTTGATGTGGATCATTTCTTTCATGATACATATTCACTGCAGAATTATCTATGTTCAAGCTGCTCAAAAGCATCCTGACCACAAAATAATTGATGTAGCCACTTCCGTGTGCTGCTAAGACTTCTTGGGGTGCACATGGGGGATTTTTTTGGAAAGCACTGGAGAACTAACAGCACTTGACTTCTGGCACAGCTAAGGAGTAGTGTAACTTGAGTTTTAACCTATAAATCTGATGGTGCAGCCACTACAGTTAAGGGGGTTTATGAACAGCTCAGACTTGACTTAGGAGCAACGTTCAACTTATAGGTCAAAGGAGCTTTTCACCAGGGAACATGTCTTTTGTTTTAGCCTGGCATAAGGGGACTGTTGAGCAAAGAGCTGTCTGCAAATACGGCAAGTTCTGCAGGAAGAGGGGTAGACAACAGCAATGTCACTACTTACAGAAGCTGGACTACAGTTGGATTATATTTTTCAGAGCCAAGTAGCCTGTGCCAATAGCATCCATATATTTCGGAAAGGCAAAGCTTTGATGTGAGTCTATCCTCCCATGAGCTCAAGTTTCTCTTCCTGAGGAGTAGCTCAGAGCTGTAGCCTATATTAATACCAGAGCGTGGCTGTGGTCCAAGCACCCGGCTCCAAACTATGGGTATCCTGGGAGCAGTGAAGCAGGAGGAAAGACACATTGACGTTGCAAGAGTGTGATGCTTCGGCAAAAGACCTCAGGTTAAGCTTTTAGAGCAACCTCTTTCAAATAAAGCCGTAACATAATATTTAATAATGGCCCATCTTCGCGAACGAAGATTTGGGGAAAGGTCTTTTACCTTTCCAGCCTGCGCAATGGATTTTTTAGGTGAGACACAGCCTGCGCTGAACTGAGCCCGCCCTTTAATCCTAAGGTTCATCTGCCGGGGCCAAGCAAGCTTGGACAATGGCAGTGAGGTCCTCAGGACGTAGGTTTGTTTAGAGTGTCCTTCTCATAGATGGATGGCCACACAGGGCTAACGGGTTCCATCTGCCCGGGAGGGACTGGGAATCGAACCCGTGGTCGCAGCAGTGAAAGTCCTGCACGCTAACCACTAGGCCACCAGGGGTCCATATATTTATAAATATATATAAATTCATAATATAACATGCCTGTATTACAGAATTCCTTTTCTGGATGAAGAAAATGACAGACAGGCATATATGGAGGCTGGAGAAAGAAGCTTGCCCTTGGGAAACAGAAATACCCAAGTAGAAGTAGGGCCAGTTGGCAAGATTTGCAAGCACTCTTGGCATTTCTGTAACTGCTAATGAACGAATCTTTGGGGGAAAAAATACACAATGAGGAAACTCTTCTCTGAATATAAAATATAAAAGGCATTAATTTTGTTTTCAAAAGAGGTGGGAAGCAAGAAAACTTCTTTAAAACAACTTAGAAAATGAAACCTTATTGAAAGTAAGTTAGGTTTTTAGGTTATTTATGTGCTTTGACAAATTTTACTCAGAAGCTTTCTGAGAGCTGAAGGACCATATTTCAGGTAAAAAAAGCACTGAAGTGTTGAAAGGGGCCACTTTTACACTAAAAAACCCCTCCAGTATAAAGCCCAGATCACCACTGGTCTTCATCAGACACTGAAAAAAAGATGCGAAGAGCTGACTTGTGACAGAACCGTGGTGGCATTTTAAACTGAAGGGCAATGGTGTGCACCGGTCACAGAACCCTGGAACTATAGGTTTGGAAGGGATGTGAAAGATCATCCAGTTCCAACTCGCCTGCCATGGGCAGGGATGCCACCCACTAGATCAGGTTGCTCAGGGCCCCATTCAAACTGGCCTTGAACACTTCCAGGGATGGGGCATGCACAATTCCTCTGGGCTACCTGTTGCAGTGTCTCACTATCCTCTGAGTAAAGAATATCTTCCTAACACCTAATCTGAATCTCTGTTCTTTTAGTTTAAAACTGTATCCCCTTGTCCTGTCCCTATCTCCCTGTGTAAAAGTCACTCCCTTTTTTTTATAAGTCCCCTTCACGTACTAGAATGTGCTACAAGGTCTCCTCAGAGCCCTCTCTTCCTCATGCTGAACGACCCCAACTCTCTCAGCCTGTTTTCACAGGAGAGGTGCTCCAGCCCTCTCTGAGATCATCTTTGTGGCCCTACTCTGGTCTCGCTGGACACCCCTCGCAGGCATGTTAGTAAGGAGGGTGGCAAAGCACATCCAGCACACACATCAAACCTCTGCTGTGCAGGCCAGAAAGGTTGTTACAGGAACAGATCAGAGATACTCTTTAGATACCCCATTTAAATATCCAACAGAGTATCTTTACAGTCCTTCAACAATTCCTGAGGTAGTTTGCATTCTCCAGCTGTTTTTGCACCTAGGAAAAAAAATTTGCTTTCCCCAGTTTAGGAGAAATTGCTGCTTTGCCAGCCAGGGAGGCTGGCCCCGTCTCCACCTGCTGCCCAGCAGTACAGCATAGCTCTCTTTGAAGTTGGCCAGATGACACAGGGAGGGGGGTTTCCACAGCCTCCCAGTGATGTCACCTCATTAGGTATTTGGCTCCTGCTGAAAGGTTTGAGATTTATGAATCAGCTCAGCCTGAGGAGTTCCAGGGCCAAGGAAATTTTTCAGATATTCATGTTGAAGAGCCACACGAGTGCCCAAGAGAAGAAAGAATCACTAGGAAATTTGGGTTCTTCATTTTGAATTGGGATTGTCACACAAGCAGGACTGCCCACTGTTCCTGAGCTCTCCGTTATAGGGACCTGCCACAGCCAGCAGGTGCACAGCCAGGCTCCACAACAGACACTCGCTGGGGTTTTTCCTAGTTTTGGAACAAGGAATAAATATGGAGGTTTGGAGTCCTGCAATTGCATGAGGCACTTTACGTTTTGTATTTGGGTAGTTTAGTCACCTAGACCATGCCACGGTGGAGCAGGGTGAATCAATGAATCAATTAGGTTGGAAAAGACCTCTGAGATCATTGAGTCCAACCTATGACCAAACACCACCATGTCAACTAGACCATGGCACTAAGTGCCACATCCAGTCTTTCCTTAAACACCTATAGGCATGGTGACTCCACGACTTCCTTGGTCAGTCTGTTCCAATGTCTAATCACCTCTTCTGTGAAGAAATTCCTCCTAATGTCCAACCTAAACCTCTCCTGGTGCAGCTTAAGACTATGTCCTCTTGTCCTGTCACTAGCTTCCTGGGAGAAGAGACCGACCCCCACCTGGCTACAACCGCCTTTCAGGTAGTTGTAGAGAGTGATAAGATCACCCCTGAGCCTCCTTTTGCCCAGGCTACACAACCCCAGCTCCCTCAGCCGTTCCTCATAGGACTTGTGCTCCAGTTCCTTCAACCAGCTTCGTCGCCCTTCTCTGGACTCGCCTCGTGAAGGCGATGCCGCGGGCACCGCCTGGCGATGGGCAGCTCAGCGCTATCGACCCTGAACAGGACAAAGGAGCGCAGGGCAGCGGGGCCGGGCACGGAAAAGCCCCG
>NW_020897701.1:3178946-3179550 GCF_003984885.1 Neopelma chrysocephalum
CGGGGGGAGGAGGGAGCCGGGTGTCCGCACCGGGGAGCGGCGGGGCGGCTGTGCCCGGCCAGGCCCCCCCGGCGGCTGCGGCGGGCGGGCCGGGGGCGGCGCGGGGAGGGCGCTTTGTGTGGGCAGGCAGAAAATGGCCGCATGCCTGGCAGGCAGGGAGGGAGGGAGGGCGACGGGGCACGGCCCGGCCCGGCTCCCCCGGCGGATGTGCACCGGGCCGCGGGGAGGTCGCGGCAGGGCCGGGCCGCCCCCCTTTGTTGGCGGCCGTGGGCCCGTTGGGCGGGCGGCGGCCGGACAGGGGCGCTCGGCGGGGCCCAGCCGCGGCATTCACCGGCGGGCTCTGCGCCACCCCCCGCGTCAGGCGTGGGGAGAGCCGCGGGGTCCGGCCCGGGGCCATTCGCCAGCCCGGAGCCCGGCCTCGGCCCCGGGCCCCCGCTGTCAGCGCCCCCCACCCGTCCTCCACACGGTAGGATCCTGTACCACCCGTAGGGAAGAGCCAAACAGCCCCTTCGGGCGAGGAACGAGACCCCCCACCTCCCCCCAGGCCGAGTGAGGTCTGTGGCAGCCTCACCCCGAGTTCTGTTTCCCGCTGCCCCAGCGCCTC